>NW_019100736.1:629603-651215 GCF_001856785.1 Myzus persicae
CTGACTTTGATGCGTAGGACACAACTAATCTGGAAATCTAAAGACTACAGTCTACAAGATATTTTATCGTAGATATACATACAAAAAGATAAGATAGAATTTTATTATTATTTATTAGTGTACTTGTGGTTTTAACATTTAACAAGTGTAGTTACCATGTAGTAAACCGTCATACCAAATCCCGATTGACAGTTTATCATAATTCATTTGGGTAGTGGGTACGTTTTTATCGTTATAACCGTTAATTGTTATAAGCTATTAATAAATGTATAGGTAAGACACAGTGGAACAATGTAAATAGATAACAGAGGAATACAATCTAGCGGTTCATACCGATATGCAATGATTCGTAACGCTGAATATAACCTAAATATTATGTTGTGGTTTGATTCTGACAACCCGTATCATGTTTATCAACATTTCCTACAATTTTTTTTTATCAAAACGAAAAAATTCAACCGACATTTTTTTTTTTAAATACATTTATAAAATTTAAATATAATAAGCTCGGGGGGGGGGGGGTATTTACCCTTTTACCCCTCCCTTGGATCCGCCACTGGTTTTAAATTGTCAATAGTTAGTGAAAAAAATTTTAAAAAATTATAATTTTAAAACTACAAAATAATTTGAAACATTATTTTAAATACGTTTCGTGTTTACATTCACGAAGAAATTAATACAAAAAACACACATCATTGTGAAACAATAAAATCAATAATCATCATTAAACCAATTTATAATATAGTAATTATATTCAAGCTTGAAGAACGCCATCATAACATTACAATTCAACATTTATACATCGAGATAGATAAAAATACTGGAGCACGTTGAGCTAGGGTACCCTTTATACCACAACTTAAAAAAAATGCTGGTCGGCACCCGGTGGTCTTGTCTCGACAACGATTATTGCCGATGACTGATGTTATACCCACCCTTGTACGGAAAATTTAACTGGCTGTCATTTTTCGGTGTTTAATAAGCGCTCCAGTATTTTGATATACTATCTCGATGCACATGAATTAAACGATTATAAAACAATTTTATTAATATAGGTAGCATTTTTAACACATATTGTTTGCTTACCATGATAATTATTGTCTGAATGAATTCCTACGGTCTGAAGCTGAACATCCTTTTGTTTCGAAACATTTAAACTAACCCTGAAATTCAATACATGAGTATAGGTACCTACTGTAATACCAAATAAATTCTACTACTACCTCCAAGGTGCAGAACTTGACACATTTTCAACTTGCATATTATTAAAAATCTTGTTAAATAAAAATTAATATCAGAATTTCTGTTCCAAAAATTGCTGTTTCATATTTTCCCATAATTTAAAAAATTTCAAATAAACAACCCTAGAGCCTAAGTATTTGAAAACGAGCTCATGGAGCCACTCGTCAATCCAATCCTCTCGAAAGTGTCACGATGGATGTCGGCAAATGGGCTGACTCCTGCTCATGAGTATAGTACATAGACTTCTCTACGGTGCTCATGTATGGGTGGAAAGTGTACAAGGTGTCCGAAAATCGGAGGAGGAAGCGTTGTTACAGGCTCAGAAGACTGCCACCCTCAGAGTCGCCAGGTGTTACACGATGGTATCAGATATGGTGGCGTTGGTCCTAGCTAAAATGCCTCCGGCTTTCCTTCTCGCCAAATCGAGGAAAAGGATAGCTGAGTCCAAGAAGAATGGCAACGTCCGGTCCAAGAAGAAAGAGGAGCAAGAGATAGTCCGGGAGTGGCAGTCACTATGGGATTCTACCCCGAAGGCCGCGTTGACTAGACGGCTAATTCCAGACCTGGCGAAATGGTGACACCGCGGACCGAGTTAAGTGAGCTTCCACATGGCCCAGGCCTCTCACGGACCATGGATGCTTTCAAAAGTATCTATGGGCCTATGGCCCAACGAAGGCACGTAGTCCGGCCTGCGTCCACCACTGTACAACGGATAATGATGACGCGGAGCACACAATTTTTATGTGTCCGTTTTGGGATGAAGACAGAAGAGAGCTTAAGGAACTTTTCCGGAGAGAACCCTGCTCTGAAGACGTCACCGAACTGCACTGTAGACCCACACCAAAAGAGCTCCATGCCGAATTACTTTTTCGAAGAACTATCGTAGAGGCCAAGTCCAGAATCACCACAGTATTCTCCAAAATGGTAGCTTCCATTATGGCCCGCAAAGAGGAGTTGGAGAGGAGGAGACGAGGTGCTCAAGATGCTGCGGCAGCAGAATAACTATAAATTTATTTAAGTTAATAACTGTAGGCTGAATGGCCAAAACCAAGGTGGTTAGAGGCCCCCAATGCTTTTGTAAAAATATTAACCTTGTGTTGTGTCATGTATATATTATTATTATTGTATGATATAATTTTGCGTCAATAAACGATGTGGGCGGGGAGGCAGTAATGGGAAGCCATATTTCCCTCCCCTTTTACGATTCCAAAAAAAAAGCTGAGGTCAGGTTGTGTTGCTTAGGATGTTAAGATGTGTGTGTGGATGGGTGTGTGTATGTGTGTGTGTGTGTGTGTGTGTAAACGCGCGCGCGCGTGTGTGTGTCCGGAGTCTACGCGGTCTGCGGGTAGTCGACAACAGTGGTGTTGCCTCTGAGGCCGCAGTCGACGGGTAGTCGACAATTCTTCTGTTTTTATTCGTGGTTATTCAGTGAAATGTCTATTTTTAAACGGTGTATTCGGATTTTATTTTTGTTTATTTTTAGCAAAGTATTGGTTATTTTTTTAATTCACTGGAGTAATTTATACACAATTTTGATTAAGTACATTGTAAAAGTTATTAATTTATCAATATAGAACTCAAAAAACTTGTATTTCATATTATTAATTTCACCTTGTTGAAGTTTTCACTTCTGTCGTGTGGTCTTATGCATACACATTTTTTTTAAACACTAATACATCAAAGATTCTGAGCTTAGCCGAAGCAATAATGAAAACATTGATTTTACAATAATAAGTTTGCTTTTTGTGTGTGTCTCCTGGCTTTTTTCAAGCTAAATATAGGTTGAATATTTTTTTTCAATTATTTTCATTAATATTGCTCACTCTGTAATATACTTAAACATTGAATTGGTTCATTTAATATAGATTCATTGTACATTTTCATTTTAGCTGTTCAAAAATATTAAAGATACATTTGTACAATTTTTTGTGATTCACGATTTGTCATTTTCATTAAAATTTCAAGAACGGCCCTTTTAGGAATAACTATACATTATCTATTTTGTACATTATTTTCAAAATTGTTATCAACATCAGCTGTTTAATTTGAAATATAAACAATTGTTTATACACGTATATGTAATTTAAGGTACCTATTTACTAAAAAGTAGAAAATATACTTCAAAATAATAATTAAAATATAATTTTTAATGCATAATACTTTATAATATGACCGCAAAACTATTGGCTTTGTCGACTTGTTGTAACCCATAGACATCTTGCGTTGTACCATTACCATACGATAATAATAATCTTGCGTTGTGAAAAAAAATACATACGAATGTATCAAAAAACCATAATGTTTATGTGGTGAAAATTGAACTCAAACTTTATGTGTTTTTTTAACAAACCAATCTTCTCGTACCTAAAAATGAATATAATAATGCAACGACATTTTTTTTAACAATTACATAAATTACAAATACATTTAAGTACCGGGTCCCATAAATTGGCTGTGCACACGGGCACATCATTGCACACCAACACGGTATTACGGTATAAGAAAAAAATCTGAATTATTATATTGTATTGTACAAACAGTAATGCGGTAAAATAAATTAAATTTCACTGTTACCGCTATGTATTATAAATCACTTCACCACCAACCACCATGGTCCAAAATGTTAAGTATTCCACAGACCACAACATTCAAATAAATGTGAATAATAATAATAATACACTGTTTAAGATTAATTTTAGAACAGTCAATTATAAATATTTCACAATTATAAATTTAAAAAAAAAATAATATGGTTAAGACAATTTAATAGTCTTTTTTGATCATTGCGATTTACCGCTTATTTAATTTGTATATTATGTTTTTGTAATTAAGATTTAACTAACTATTACGACGAACAACTCGCCCAAATTTATCTGAACTGTGTTTTAAAATAATGTAATATGTAAGATCGGTTCGAAGATAAATCTATCAAGTGTCACTATCAGCATGAAAATATTTATTTGTGTTCTATAAAATATGTAATAAATAGGCAAGTTTCAAATTTTTAAACAAAATAATTTCCACTGTCTATCCAACCTACTGATTAATAATCTACAAAAGTTTAATTTAATGTTTTACTAAAATTTGGGTAGAATTATATTTCCGAAAGGTAAATAATGATTGCCCCACACCAAAACTCCCTATTCTTAAGCGAATAAAACGAAAATTATAACTCCTTATTTACACAACAATAATGTTGGCAATGTAAAATTGAAAAAATCTTAAAAACATATGGAATACTAAATTAATTAGAAATAAAGTTTTAGAATACTAAACTATTTTAATCGAAGTCTCTATGCATGCCAAGGACTTTATTCTTTAGTACATCCTCAAAAATACACAGTAAGTCGATTTGGTGATCTTTGAATGTTTGATTTCCGTTGATTAACAATATACACTCTAGGTACTTATTAATAATATTTCCGAGCTGACTTTCAGCGGAAAGGAACCTAACTGTTCCAAGTATTTTCATTAGATGATTCAAATATTTGTCCATGACGGTGATTATGTCTTTTTGTAATTGCTCGTCGACGACACAATTCTTATTCGGGATAGGATAATGAAGTATCATCCGCATGTATTTCATATATTTGCACATATTATCCAAATCTACTTCCAAATCTAAAGCCTGGAATTTATTTAAAATCAGTTATAGATAAATTATTATTTATTTGCACCTCATACATTCTAAGTATTTCAATTTAAAAAGTTTAGCTGTGTATAATTACCGTTATTAAATTATTCAATTTTATTGGTCTGTGTCTCAAAACTTTAATCTCGGCACATATTGCCTTCTGAACACAATGCTTAATGCGATTTTCCAAATTAGTGTTGCTGTTCACCTTAGTTACAAAATTTTCAATATTTTCCTCGTCAATAAGTAAAATTTCAAGATAGCTGAGGCTGATGAAAAACCATTGGTAACTTTTTAGCTTACAGAAATGAAGCCACTTGGCGAATGCTCCGTCCATGTCCTGATCAACGATCGTCTGGTATATTAAAGTACTACGCCTATGAGCGGCTGCAACCATTTCAAGATGGTTATTACCAAAACTTTTTACTGAAATAAAAATGTTATATTATATTATTTTAAAATATCAAGTAACTTTGCACCAATGAAAAATCCAGTGTTTGGAAAGAACGTCGTTCATGAACCAACATTTACCCGTTCGTGTCATATTTAGTGAATATATCAGTCGTTTTTCAGATAGAAGGCAAACATGAACGACGTTTATACTTTGGATTCGTACATTAAAATTAATTGAACATTAAAAAATATAATATGTACAACTGTTGATTAATAATATGATTATAATATAATATAATATAATGCCATTTTCTATTATAATATTCCTGTTACAGTAGAAATCGTTCATCATCACACCGATTGTAGTGATATATCGGGTTTTATGACCTTAAAGTAAATGACCCAAAAAATGCATAGATAAGTTTTATATGTTAAATTTTATCGATAGTTATGATTATCGGTTATTATGATCTATTTTCCTTGGTCCTTTGAAAGTTATTATACGATTTCTACTGTATATTTGGTTATGAATTATAAAAACGAAATACGAGAAATTCCAGTTAGCACGGCTTGACATAAAACAACAATAATATTATGATTTCTACAATTCGGTATAATTAGTAAAAATTTAAATGATTCATAAATATAAAATAAAAATTTTAAGTAACGACCAAATTAATGCATTCATGTTTTCAAAGAACGTTAAAGTGTTCATTTGAAAAAATAATGTACTTGTATAAGCTCAATTGCTTAGTGAAAATTCCAAACACTGGAAAAATCTATCTAGGTGTATAATAGTTCACACGGTCAAAGTTAGGAAGATCAAGCAGAGGATTTAAATGTAAGTGTTTGATTTTTTCCCATACTCGTGTGTAGTTTTTAATTTATTGTTGTTGTTGAACGCTTTGGTTATCCAACGATATAGAGAGGTCGACTTGAGACTGTTTGAAATATTCTTTCCAGAAATTTTCTGTGTCCGTATAGCATTTATAATCATTGGGCAACTGTTTCACACGTTCAATATGATGTTTCAAAAGTCTAAAATTGATAGTAATATACTTTCATATATTATTTGAAATAGCATAAGCACCTAATCGTTTGAATGAAAGTATATACTCACTCGTGTATGGTTTTTAATGATGGAGATTTCTCAATCAAATAGCATATTTTTACAACCTCTTCCAGGTGAGTTCCATTTTCTATTGTGCGACTTAGCATTTGCTTCAAATTGTCTAGGTATTCTTCTTTGACTATCATGTCGTCACTTTTTACCAATATCAATGCTTCGTGGATTTTTACGATTGAGTTTGACGTATTAGAAGTACTTAACCATTCGGCCATTTTGTTCGGATCATTAGCATCAAGTTCTCTTATTTTCATTTCCATAAATAGCATAGAGTAAACATCGGGATACTCAAATGACAGGTCATTGAGCGATTCAATTAGACATTCGCGCCGGTGTTCGTCTGATTCGCATTCCATTAATGCCTCCGCTAGTCGTTTCATTGTATTTTATATCTATCATAAATTATAGAAAATAACATTAAGAACAAAAAAAAGTAATTTAAAAGTAATAATGAATAAGTTATTATTTTATTAACATCGGCTATACGATAATTAAAAAATATAAAGTGTCATTATTGTTGTGACTTGTGGATATATTGTTTTTAGAAGTTAATACAATTGCAATACTCAAACAAAGTAAAAAAATATCACAGAGATAAAAATAAAAAATTACTCTTACAGTACAGTAAAGTATAGTAAATTTTAAAATGAAACATTTAATGCGACATGTGAGACCGGCTGTTGGCGTGGCCGAGTAAATATATAATATGTGCTTTAAAATAACGAACATATTTTCTTTAAAAAATCTGAACATGTTTATTTCTTTTAATAAACCATCCTTTCAACTTTCATGCATTTTTCTGCACGATTCAGGATACAAAAAAATATATAAAAATACTTATTTTGGGAATTAGTCAATATTTGTATTATTTAGTTATTTACATTTTGTTTGTGTTAATTGTCAAACAATAATTAAATCAAATATAAAATCGAAAACATAATAAAAATAATACATTGGTTTTTAATAATAAAACAACAATAACAATCAATTAAATTAAATATTAATTTTAGTGATAGAATAACATCGATAATAATGTTTTAACCGACTTTCGTCCCGGAAACTGTTACACATGTATCTACAAATTCACTATGTGTAAAATATACCTTTTTGGGACGCATGTGGCTAGTATACTCAGATAAAATAGAATATTACGGTGCAATACCAGGTACATAAATATTAGTTTGCAATATGTTAAAGATTAAAGATTAGGAACCGAACTTCAGCTACCAAATACTAAACGAAATAATTAGGTGTAGTGAGTAATGACTACATAATAGTATTATGGTTTTTACAGAATTCATTGTAATTAATTGTATTAACAATTATAAAGTTTAATAAATATAACAAAATTTGTTGAATTACTGCGTTTCGTCTAAAACATTCTCAACATAATTCTTCAAGGCCATTGTATAGGTAAAGGTTATTAGTTATTAATTATTATATTCTATATATACTACACTATACCATACCTATACATGATTTTTTTTTATCTCGGAAATATGATAAGTATCAAACTAAAGATCTAACTATATGAACAAAATACTATTTATTTTATGATAAAAATTGTAGGTATAAAAAATATTATAGCGAAATCTCAAAATTACTGTCCCATATAGTAACATACGTATACCCAGTATAATGTTAACCACTCGTTTTAATTAAACTTACTATATGATACCATTGAAAATCATTATTTACTTAATTTAGGTTTGACATTTTGAATGGTAGTAAATGTATTTCGTTTATCAAGTTTTTATTTAAATAAACATTGATTCCTTAGACTAAAATGCAAAATACGAAATTGAAAATTCCGATTATGAATTATACACTAAGCGTCTTTGATTTCCAACAATAGAGTGTGAATAATTCACAGGTAGACATAATTTTATGAAGTCAATCAATACACGATACGTGCTACTGCATAAGTCCATAAATAGTATAAATAAAAACAAAAATTCAAGATTAATTTCCTCCTTTATTTGGGTATGGTGATCAAATTAAAAAGTGTTGAACACTAAAACGAAATGCCTTTTAACAGTTTTAACCAAATTAAAATAATTATTTCGATATAAATATAAAGACGGTACCCATACATTTGTTGTTTCTGTCTTACAAACACGCGACATACCAAATTTTCATTCTCGCTAGTTTTTTGGAGTAATATTAGTTTTGATGCTAGTGTGAATTGAACTATTATCAAACTTGTAAGTAAAAACTTTAACTTAAGCTTAAGCATCAAATTTTTATCTGAAATTTTAATGTTTATGCAAAGTATTTTTAATTTGTGATAATTCATATACATCTTGCTTGAAATTTTAAATATCGAAAAAATGACCGATGGTTAAGCACAGATAAGTTCTTACCTAAAAGTTTGTGACATGATAGGTCAAATCATTATAATATCAAAACGCACCATAGGCATGCTTATCGACATTCATAATATAGTGGCCGAGTGTATAACTCCAACTAATTATAACTATTAAATATTAGTATTAAAACCTACTGCCAGTCTTGTGAAAAATACTTTTATTTTGTATTCGGAATACGTATTCGAATGCAGTAAAAATTAATCAGAATACATATACGAATAGTTTTTTCAAAAAGTACTTAAAATAGTAGGTATCTGAATAAAAAAAAGGGGAATTTGAATACATATATTCGAATAATTCATAAGACTGTATACTGCTTAATTTTCGTGAATTCAGGCTAAATCTTGTTATAGAATATACTAGTATACTAGTACACTTAGAATGACCATTACCGCATATGGTTCGAAAATTATTCAAATTGAAAACATTTTTAATTGAGCCCTGTATTTTTCAGGTATAATTGTATAAATTTCCATGTAGTAAATTGCGCTCAATAGATAGGTATACTTTTTTTTATGGTAGTCATTTAACATTACCTAGACTCTAGGTCCTAGAAGATACCATGAATAGGTGACTATCATTGTTCTATAAAAATGATTTTTTGGTTTGCATTGTAATTTTCAATTTTCATTTTTTCCCCCTTTTATTTTTTCTATAAATGTCAATAAAATGATGTTGGTTTAGTCAAAAAGCATGAAAATTTAATACACGAGACTCTTGATATATTGTTACAGTAGCAGTTGAAAAATATTAAGGCACGATTCTTTATAAGCATTTAAAATTCAAATGTTGACAATATTTATCAAATTGAAAATGATTTTGTACTTAAAAGTGTATACAATTTTCAATTTTTATAGCTAACAATTGAAAATTTAAAACAAGGTTACTTAAACAGTTTTTTTCGTAACTAAAAAATCCAAAAAATATATGAATACAGTTATTTTTTACAGACATATGAGTTCAAATTTGGACGAAGTTGCATATTAACACAAAGAATAACGTTTATCATTTTGTTGTAATTTGGTTACAAAATATCCCAATTATACATAGGTATAATATTTTTCCAGCATCACCGATAATTTAAGAATAATATTAATTCAATTTACCAGCTACCATATAATAATAAATAATAACTATTAAATATCCTGGACTGACATACCGTCTCCACTCAGATTCGGTTTTCGTATACAATTATATGATATCATTAAATTCAAATTTAATACCTAACCTAACCTAACCTCCTGGGCATCTAATGTACAGCAGAGTGACATCCATTACTCCATTGTTTTTTATTTAATTTTTTTAAATTGAGTTTTCAAATTTATAAGGTTCATTTATTTATATAATATATTTATGTGTACATTTCAGATTGTAACTCTAATAATTTATCCATAAAAGTATTAGGGAAAAACATTAAATGAACTACAGTATTTAAAATACATGATATATATAATACAACTGATGTCGATGTCAAGGTCACTTGGATACTATACCCATTTAGTATTTACTATACTCATTTTTTGAAACCGAAAGATCCCAGGCACAATTTATAATACCCATTTTAGAAACCTAAAAATTCCGGGAGCAATTTACTATAGTATTTTTATTACCTGCTCAATGTGGGCGCAATTTACAAGTGCCCATACATATTCCATGTTTGATAACTCAATACACTGTTATATAGGTATTTATTATACAAAAGTTTATAATATACTCGTATTGCATAGAAATCATAACTATTATAATATTGACTACATAGATTGTTTCGTCCATTAGTTATTTATCATTATAGGTGCTCAAAACTAAGACTACATTTAACTGAGAGACCTAACTCCTATAAGTATCTAAAAATTGATGGGAAAATGTATTAAAATATTAGGTGCCTAAATGTATTTGATAAATTAGGGGTCCATGTAAATTTTGACCAAATCATATGCATAAATTGACCCAAACGATATGTGGTTTTGCCATTTTGGGCTATTCACCCAAACGAAAATTGCTCAATCAACGCGGTCGTTCGTCTATCTTAGAGTTTCAGCAGCTTCTGTATTGAATGGGTACTAAAAACAATGTTACTAAAAAAAATCGATTGTTATTTGTCACAAAACAAATCATTATGATAATTTATTATCAAAATAATTGTTTTGGTTCCTTTTAAAAATACAAAAAAAATTAAACTAATTTTTCTCTTCTGGCAACCAAAATGGTCACTTTCATAAATTTACAATAACCTGTATTCCTGTAACTATTATCCAGCCATACTCCTTTATACTTTTATTATTATATACTTCGATAATATCAAACATTATAATTTCGACGACGAAACACGATAACTTCGCAAGCTGTTTTTGACGAAATATAGTAGATAACCTGGCTAATATAATACAATATTCAAGAAATGTATAATATTCTTGTGAAAATTATAAAAATATAAATTTAAAGGAAAAAGCACATTCACAGATAAAATCGAAAGAAATCAAAATAAAGTTTACTTTGATACGATCATAATAACACCTACTATACGAATTTATAATATGATATTGATATACAAATTATTACCTTATATATCATACTTCCCGCAAAAATACATTTGCTTCAAAATCCGAACCTTATTAATTATACAGGTATATGAGTTCATCAAACACTAGGTACTAATAAATAGATCATTGTTGCCAGGTTTAATTTCATCATCATAATTTGTCAAATCTTATACTTATCTAATACTTTTAAATCATTATTAGGTAGGTACTTGAAACTAAGTCCTACCGACAAAGAGTTAACTCTATAATGTAATAAAATAGTAGTTTAAAAACTGAATTTATACTGTATATTGGTAATGGATATAATTTTATTAATTTCATGCCGTTTTGATTAAAATTGCTATATTTTTTAAAACATATTACATTGTTTTATTAGTTAACAAATATTTTGAGTATTTAGGACAGTTATGGCATTTTATAGGCATATATTTTAGTTTAATTACAAAATCTAAATGTAACATTTATCGAAAAATGTCAGATCAGTTAATATATTATTATGTAGGTATGGATCAATTTTTTTTTGTAGTTTAAAATTTGAACAATTTTAAAACATTTTAATAAATCTGTAAATCATATTAATGAACACTGAGGAAATAGACCTATTATATGCACTAACCATACTGATCAGTTTGGATTAAATGGCCTCAAACCGTCTCTACAAATACAACAGTACAAATCATTGCGTATAAGTACCTATACTTACGTATCGAATCTTTAGGGCGGCTGTTGTCGATGCGCATGGGCCACTAAACACACGTGGGCATATAATATGAAGACTTGTACAGTGACAACCTGCAGTGTCGTTGATCCTTCAGCATTCAAAATTCAAATTGGACTGCCGCGATTAATAATTACAGAAGGACGTCAATTAATTAAACCTTTACTTGGTTTCACATCCAAACATTACAAAAAAATGGGCGGTGTCCCGTGATCGTATACCTATGTGTGTAAGTTGTAGTAGGTAGGCATCAACACTACATGTTACACATTTACACTACCCATATATTGTATTATAAACATAAAACATAATACGAGTGTGTAATATGAGTCGACTAGTTCAAACTCAAAGGCACAAACACCGCAGCCGGCGCAGGTGCACGACAACCGGGCACCGCGGGACGTCCCTTTTATTATGTTATAGGCGTGGTTGTAGAATTAAAATTAGATCACTACAAGTGTAATTTACATTATAGCGGCGAGTGACGTAATCGACATCCCGCCGCCTGATTTCCAATTCTATGAGTGTTTACTTTTATAATAATAATATGATTATCTCTTCATATGACGTATCGAACACGGCTTATAACAATACAATATATACAGTTTTTTAACCGATTAATGGATTTACCTTTTGAATGTGTTATAACCATGTCCGATATAATGAAATATTTATAAGAGACTAAATTTTTGTTTATCAAGTAAAACAATTAATCAATGGTTCTTGCACCTACTTGTATTTTATTAGTTTAAAAGTTAAAATCAGCGCAGGGTGACACGTTTGTTAATAAGGCACCGCACGGCCATTTTAAATTTCCCATATAGTGACAAATAATAAAAACTAAACAATTAGTATATTTATTGCGGAACTTAACGTACCCAACTACTGTAAGCAATTAAATGTAACGAAACTAACAACTTTTTGTGAAGCAAGCTTTTTTTTATAAAATATTATATTGTAGTATTCGGCATATTACGCTCTCTGTAATGTTCTAATGTTTCTGTGCAGACAGGTCGTCGGAAATAAAAACATGGTTTGGGTCAGATAAAAGCGGTGTTGTACGATTGAGAACGTTTTACTTTTTTAGCCACACGATTGAGAACGATGTCAGCAGATCAAAGAAACAATATTTTGTACCTTAAAATCAAACTAAGAACAATATTTCTAGCGACGTTGCCATTTATCTTAACTTTTAGTAATAATTTTTAGGGCTGGGATTTTGATGCAAAGGCATATTTTTTTGGTGTTTTGAAACGTTTAAATTGTGTACATACTGGCAAATAAATATTGTTTTTTTAAATTTTTAATCTTAAGCTGACAAATATGTTGTATATAAATATAATTTTTTTAACTTTTAATCTAAAAAAAAATGCCTTAAAATAAGTGATGAATGTATTGATTTTACAATGATATGTGTGTGGTTTTTTTTTATCAAATTTAAAATTTAAATATGATTTTTTTTTTAGGGTTGAAAATTTAAAACAAAATTTCATGTAAGTTTATTTTGTAACCAAAATAATATAGTGATTGATAATATCTTATATATATTGTATATTGTATTTTTTTATTTTTTATTAATGTGGCAACGTTGCATAAAAGTTAGCAGGTAAGAACGTTCTCAATCGTGCTATTAAAAAAGGCACGGCCGATAAGGACCGTTCTCAATCGTGTTCTACCCGATAAAAGATAATATTTGGATTATTCACGGTTCGTCATTTATTTCTATAATTCATAATTAATATTATAATGTTTTCTTATAAATGTTTCTTTATTTTTCTTAAGAATAATATAACATAAGCTCATTAAGTTTGCAACGAGAAAAGAAGCCACCTGATGAAGAACTGCGACTTTCCAAATTATAAAATCAAAATTAATTGTTTATGTCTTGCATAACTTAAAATCATCTCAGTAATTTATCATAATCTAATCTGTTAATTGCTTCCATAAGAAGACCGCTTATTATTCAAAATATTCTATATAAATATTGTATTTAAGATAATTTGTTTTTTTTTTAGAGTATCTAGGTATATTTAATATATAGTAAATATATAGTAATATAATATATAGTAAATATTTTTTCATCATCATTCTTAACTCATTGATATAAATAGATTTTCGAAAAAAAATTAAAAATTTGAATGGGTGCTAAACGAGATTTGTTACAAAGTAAGAACACTGATGATTGACCTTGTCAGGACGCTGTTCTGCAGGCCCAGCGTCATCGTGTAAGAGACTTAGGATTGAGATCTCTGATCAAAACACAAGAAAAAAGTCTTTATACAAGGTAGGTGTAATCGCCCAAATAAGTTTGAGAGTGGAAATATGGGCAATGCCAAAACTAGCGGGCCTTTTATGGTTGGTTGACGACCACATGTGGCTGCGCCTTGTAAACGACGGTTAGGCAATTACATATGCACAAACGACGACAACGACGAGAACGGGAAAGACCTAAAGCGGGAATGAGGATGGTGTACACTGTACGTTAACCTTCCAGTGGGCGTGCCATTATTTGAAACAAGAGTAGTCGCGCGTTGTAAATTTTACAACAGTCCTAATATGCTGTGATAGTCGTACATATTATATCTACTAATAAAATAAACAATAGGTACGTTCACAAAGTTGTTTTTATTTAAATACTATTATAATTATGTTTTATAAAAAAATCAATACGTCTTATTATTATTACATAAAAAATTTTAATTATTTTTAGTATTTGTTTACAGTACGAAATTATTCAGAATTGTCATTGTTATCGTTATTAGAACACTTTTCACAAATAATAATTTTTTTTGAATGTAGCTTACGTACAAATCGCATACACTTGGTGCACTTCATAGATGTAGCCGCATTTTTTTTTCTCCCACATTCGAAGCATGTGAAGTATGGAGAGGGGGTCTCTGTGATCGATCCGGTTTGGTGCAATGATCACAGAGCTCACAAACAACAGGGACAGTACTTAAAGCTAAATTAAAACTACTGAAGTCTTGTGGCGATGGCTTGGAGAAGACGGGGATAGTGAGCGGCCTCTCACACAACGTACTGTTGCTGGTTTACTTACGCTTTGACTCCGTCGACCCAGCGTGCTGATGTGAGTATCACTAACTTTGACGGTGACAATAATAATAATAATAATAACTTACTATTGTATCTTTCTGATGGACAGTTATTTATTTATTGAAAAAAATATATATACAGTAATAATAATAATAATTATAATAATAATAATAATAATACTGCGGTTTTTGACATATATTGTAACATGATGCAATCTAACTTTTAAATATTTTGCTATAAAAATTAGAATCTAACTCTAAGTCATAACATTTCAAAAAATCGTAATTTTTACAACTTACATTTACAAGATAAGCATAAAATAATCAATAAACATCGATTTTTGTGAAGTTTAAAATTAGATGCAGTCACGCAGCTGAACAGAGCATTTCTAGGGATAAACATTCATATATAGTAGATGATAGTATTAAATAGTATTCTATTAAGACAATTGGCTTAATAGAACTTACTGAATCACATACAGGTAAAGTATACATTCAGTGTAATGGAACAGTTTTTAGTTTATCAAAATTAATTTTAAACGCTTTACATTTTTTCTCTTAGGTGTATATTTAAAAGATACAATTTTAAATGTTTTAAAAAAATTTAAAATTGTCATAAATCAAGTTTACACTATTAAATCAGACAATGGAGCAAATACGCTAAAAGCCATACATTTATTTGAAAATGAGTTTGAAACACAGGTGTCTGAAAATAATGATTTAGAAGTTGGTGAAAAAGTTTATGAACTAGTAGATGATGATAGCGATAGTACCTCAACATCAGAGGATAATAATGATAATAACAGGTAATAATTCTACTCATATGTTGTAAACAAAATTATGAAAAATGTGATTAATTTTTTGTAGTGATCTTGAAAATGTGTTAATGTTCAATCCAAGTCTTGACCATGAAGAAATATCTGACTTATTAAATGAAAACTTTGATGATGTTGATGAACCATTAGATAAAACAGAAAAAATTGTAACTGATATTGCTGCCCAAAATGTTGGTGGTGAGATTTTTACTGATGAGTTAATAGGTGACATTTGAGTGGCTATAAATAAAATAATAGTACTAACTTTTTAAATGTTATGTTAACTCTAGTTATTGAAATTAATAAATAATTTTATTAAGCACAATTCATAATTTATACAAAATTACAAACATATTCCGACTCATTTAAAAATATTTAAATTAAACATATAAATAATAATATCCCTATATTTTGATATTTCTTGTAATGTGTTGCATAAGCACAACTATGACGAACATTTTTTTAGGGGACTGTAGCTCATATTTTCTCTTTATTAATCTGTTTGGATATTTTTCTTACATCCCTCCACTAAGTTAGTAAATTTGCAAATGGCTTGTTATAAAATATATACAACAATATTTATATTTGTTTTATAATATTTATACAGTATGATTTTCTATGCCAACCCACTCTTTTTGCTTTTATAATGTATTTAGAAATTATTAAAATTCTGACTATCGGAAATTTTGAATATACTATAGGATCATGTTTTAATTATTATTTAGATTTTCAAGTACAAAATATACTTAATAATTTATTGTAAAAGAATTGATTTTCGTTTGAAAATTATAACCACACACCACAGGACTCCTTAAAATTTAAATAGCAGACAGCAGTATAGTAAAACAAAATTAAGCATTTGCCTAATTTGAGAAACAGCCATGCAGCATACCTGCTCATTTTCAGAAAATTTTATTTCTCATCGAAGAAAACATTTTCCGTTACTTATTATCCAATATAAGCAAGCCCCAACCTAGATAAATATAAATTGGTAAAAATACCATTATTATTAATAATAATAGTATTACATACTATATACTTTTTTTTCCTGATATTTTTATAATATTATTATATACTTATATGGGTAATTTAATAATTATGACATATCTTTCATAGTACTGAATACATTTTATATTTTTATGTATCGGCAGTTAAATTAGAACCAAGATTTGTTTTATGTTAAAAACTTTAAACTTATATATTTATATTTTATATATATTGTATGAAACTGATTAATTTCATCCAATTGGGATAGAATATTTAAAGTTAATAGATTTCTTATTTTATTGCAGGTATTCGTTGTGTCGCTCATACGCTTCAATTAGCAATTACTGCTAATCGACTACCGATAGCCTCAAAGTTAGCACTGTTGAACAAATATTAAATAAGGTCAGAATCTTAGTAAGGAAGTTAAGAAACAAACTTTCTTATATCTTATGAAAAAAGAAAAATTAAAGAAAAATTAATTAAGCAGACCAGTTCTGGACTGCTTGACTAGATAGCATTCTACCTTGGACATGCTTGAAGGGGTACAATATTTAAAACATCTTATTTTAAATATGTCAGCTAATGATTCAAAATTGAAGAAATTGTGCATGAGTAATTTTGAATGGAATCAAGTAGATGAACTGTGTAAAGCTTTACTGCCTGCCAAGATATGTACGAAAAATTGCAATCTGAACAGCTAAGCTGATATGAGTGATGTCCCACTTCTTATTTTGTAAAGAAAAATTTAAGCCCCGCCCCTTAAAAACCAAAAATATATTGAATATCTAATATAGGTTAGGTTACAGTTTCGAAGTTAGTAGGTACAGGTACAAGCCCCGAGGTCTTAAAAACCACCACGTTAGGAATCACAGTACCTACAAAAAAGGAATGGAAAAACTGTATATAAAATAAAAACGGTTTAACATCATCAACAACAGAATATTTGTAACAGGAACTTATGCTGTGATCGTGATGTTCAGTGAGCGGTCGCCGTCGACACTCACCGCATCGACGACTGACAAACGAAGGTATATCGAGAAGCTACTATTACATGCATACGACCCTGGTCGATGGGAGTCCAACATCCACTGCCTAGAAACTGACGAACGAAAGTATAGCGAGGACTGAGGAGCAACTAAACGGTGCAACCTTACGGTGTGTGATGCAATGATGCACTGCCGCTGCTCTCTATCGGCACATGTTCATGCCTCACCACTTTTTATTCTATGTAGATTTCTATTTTATGTGTTAATATAGACACCTTGTTTATGTGGCAATTTTGCTGCACCACTTAAACTAAAGCCATATAACGTCGTGCAATCGTCGCAAATGCTGCTCAACGATAGTCGATAATGCCCCTAAAACGAATTGAAAATGCCTAAAGGTCTGATAGGTTTGGTTTTGATTTTTTAATTTTGATAAAAAAACGTACAAACGTAATATCAAAATTAAAATAACGGATGATAGTATTGAGACTCGACTCTTCAATTTATCCGTGGTAATTGCCAACGAAGTCTTTACAACGACACGATGGCACTAACCATTGATATTTGGTGTTTAGTAAAAATAGTAAAAATATTTAAAAAATAACAAATATTAATAAAATCTAATTTATCCTTTATTTATTACACAATATCAAGAATACACGGATTTTTCTTTTATTGACACAGTAGGTACTTTTCACTAACTGTAGAGACGTTTATATATTGAATACTCAACAAAAATTTCCGACAAATTTACTTTTCGTATCGGGATATGAGTATAGACTGTGCGGTTAGTGTCGCAGTCGGATAGTTCAGTCTTCGGTTATCGTCTCACCCGCATATATGTGTTGTATCCGTCTTACGAACGTCTTAACATAGCAAAAACTGTTTTGAGAGGGATTGGACCACTCATTCTGCAGTCCACGCTAACTTAAGCAACAAATTCGCATACTATTTTGAGGTGAACATTTACTGTTCAACATAGTTTTTCGGTATCACCAGTGGCGTATTTAGGAATTTCAGGGTAGGGGCAACACATATTTTGGCGCCCTTCCCCCCCCCCACAGTCAAAAAAATAAAAATATTGTTACTAACTATTATTATTTATTAAAACATCTATTAACTACTAGGTATTCATTATAAATATAAAATTCAAAACATTTTCTTCCTTGATTCAGATGTAGCAAAATCATTAATTATTTTTTCATAATCTAATGAAGTAGTTATTTCAGCTTCAATTGCTAACAACGCTAAAGCCGAGCAGCGGTCTTGTGCCATTGTAGACCGCAAATAGTTTTTTATTCTTTTTAGTGTGGAAAAAGAACGCTCTGCACTACAATTTGTAGATGGTGTACACAAGAAAATACGTAAAGCTACTTCAACATAGGGATAAACACTAGTAAAATCATGTTCTCTTATAAACTGTAACATCTGTATTGTTGTAAGCTTAACATCAATGTTTTTTATATGACCTTGAAATTGTACACACTCATTTACAAAACATGTTGCTAAATCATTTGGGTAAGTTTTTTGCAATACTTCAGCATCTTCTCTTACTTTTGCTGGAGTAATTTCATGTAACTTAAAAAAGAAAAAAAAATTTTTCACCAATTCATCATAAGCTAGTTTCCTTTTTTCAATTCATATGACAGCTTGTCAAGTATAACATAATAAGTGTTTATGATCAAATAGTCTCTTTCTGAAAATAATATTTCATTATCGTTGTTTTCATCAATGTGTATTTTCCTTTTTCTTTTCCGTTTATTATGGTCATTGTAATCCTTTATTCCAGATTTTGTTATGGCAATATCTTCTAATATCTTGAAGGAATCTTCATTTCTTAAAGATTCAACATAATGAATTAAGGATTGATATAGTTCAACAACTGTAATTAAATCTATGTCAACAGACTGTAGCTTATTACTAGTTTTATTTACACGGTCTAAAATGTTTGTCCAAAAAATTGTCATAAATACTGTTTCAAGGCGGTTGAGTTTCTTAAGTAAGCCAACAGCTTCACATTTTGTTGAAGGCTTTTCATTTCTATTATTTGAAATTTTCTGTAGAGCATGTACTATATTATTCCAATTTTTGGATAAGGAATGACAAGCATCATCACGGGCTGACCAACGGGTTGCTGAAAGACATTTTACGGTTCCTTTTAATTCAGACCATCTATGCGTGGAAGCTGAAAAAAAGTTGTATATATTTTGAATAATATCAAAAAATTCGCAAGCTTCACGACAGGCACTGGCTGCACATGTCCCAACTAAATTCAAGGAATGAGCAGCACAGGGGACAAAATTGGCTAATGGATTTATTTCTTTAATTCTGGCTTGTAAGCCACTATATGCACCAGCCATATTACTTGCATTATCATAAGATTGTGCACGTAAAAATGCTGGATCCAGATCATAAAGAGATAATGTAGTCATAACTTCATCAGTAAGTTCTTCAGATTTATGTCCACTATTAGGCAAAAAGCACATAAACCGTTCAATAGGTGTTCCGTTATTTTTAACATACCGCACCACGAATGATAGCTGATCAACATGCGATACGTCTGGCGTTGAATCCACTATTATTGAGAAGTATTTTGCTTTTTGAATTTCTTCAACTATAACTGCAAGAACCTGATCAGCCATTACAGTTATGAACTGTTCAAAAATATTAAATGATAAATAGGATGTAAAGCCTTTTCCTTTGTTGCCAAATTTTTCTATATGTGAAGCTAGAAAAGGGTCAAATAAGGCAATTAGCTCCAAGGACATTAAAAAATTACCATTTTGATTACAACCAAATTTATCAGTTTTGCCTCTAAATGCTAATCCTCTAGATGACAGTGTCTTGACTACAGCAACAACTCTCCTTAATACATTTTTCCAGTAGTTTTTTTCCTTTTCTATTTGTGATATTAAAGCACTATCAATTCTTTGAACTACTTTTCCTCTATCTTTCATAGTTAAGACATTAGTTTTGTGAGTTTGAGAATTTTCATGTGAAGTAATTCTTTTCTCTGCATGCTTCCAATCACTAAATCCTACAGTTGAAAACATAGATGTCGAACCAAATAATTTACATGGAGCACAGAATAATGACCCAGTACTTTCAGAGTACACTAAGTAATTTCTCTTAACTTTTTCACCATTAAGAAGGACCATATAAAATAATTTTGATGAGCAATATCGTGAATGTACTTTAAGAACTCCACGGATAACATTTTTACTTGTTCTTTTTGACTTGGTGAAGTTAATAGTTTCAATATTTTGAGATATTCCATTGACTGATATGTAATTTCTTGTTGTATCATCAACACACCAGTATGCCGGATCATTACTTAAAAAACATATTATTTAAATTAATTATAAGTTATAACGATAAAAGTATTCAGTTTAAAAAATATATAAAGAGAGAATAACTAGTAACTACCTGGGTGATATCAAATTTCTGGTAATATTGTCAACATGATTGTCTTTCAAATCAACAGAATCAACAGAGCAACACTTTTCATTAAAATTAACAGTATCAATTTCACTAGTTTCAATAATGTTATTTCTTTCATTCAAATCAACAAAATCATCAACAGAACAATGTTTTTCATTAACATCAACATTATCAATATCATTAGTTTCAATAATGTTATTTCTTTCATTCAAATCAACAGAGTAATGTTTTTCATTTAAATCCACATTAGGCACATTATCAATATTATTAGTTACAATAATTGTATTTCTTTTATAATCTGAAAAAAA